>NW_027271761.1:0-7500 GCF_040938485.1 Diadema antillarum | reverse complement strand
TTTGCTAAGTAGTAATTCTCCTACCCTCTAAAAAAATCGAGTGAAAATATTCACTCTTGAAGGAGTGAATACAAAAAAGAGTGAAATTGGAGTGAATTTTGAGTGAAAATGTTTATTTTCACTCGTTTTGGAGTGAACTCAGTGAACTGAGGTATTCACTCCTTCAAGAGTGAATATTTTCACTCGATTTTTTTAAAGAGTAGGCAAAGGAAAAGGCAAAGATTATCTCAATCCATAAAAGTGAGGATAAAGATCATCCCTCAAATCATCGAACCATTTTAGTTTTGTCGCGTGTTTCCAAAATCCTCGAACGAGTTGTTCAAAGACAGATTTTAGCATGCATACTTATATAAGAATAACATTTTGACGTCCGTGGTGCAGTCTTATTTTAGACCGCAACACTTTACGATTACTATATACGCTTATGAAAGTAACATTCAATTCAATTCATTCATTTTCATTGGCTTTTTCCAACAAAACATAACACATAATAAATCTGGAATTACATCATAAACATAAACATTCGACTTTGCAAAGGATAAATAATACAGATAAACAAAAGAATACATACTGGCAAAAAGTACAAAGTTATGCTTCAGTTGAGAAAAAAAAAAGAACTGAGAGGTCCACTAAAAAGCAAGCTTGTATGCTGTGAACCACTCAAAGAAAGAACAAACTTATGAATTACTTATTTATAAACAGATATAATTTACGACAGAACGGAACAAAACAAGAGAAACACAAAAACATGACACGACTTGACAGAATAGATGGAAAGAATGGAAGGAGAAAAAGGAAAAAAAAAAGAGAATGCCTACACGCTGAGCAAGGAAAATGGAACAGGGTGGGGGATTGAGGATGTGCTTCAGAGAGCTGGTACTGCACGCAGCTGTGCAAAGATTGTGATGGCTACGTAATAATGAAATCAGTAGTCGATTGATTGGTGGATGAATGATGAACCCTGAGGCACTGGCGTAGCCAGGGGGGGGGGGGGGGGGTAAGATTTGGACCGGGGATTTGGGAGGCGGAAAAAAATGCGTGTATACTGTATGCATGCACATGAAGCGGGTCTCCTTTGCAACCTTTCATCAAATAAGATATTTTTTTTAAATATTTCACTCAAAGTGTGCACCAGATCGTTGAATTTCAATTCAAAATATGCAAAATCTCTCGTGCTTGGGAGGGGGTATCCCCCTCCCAAACCCTCCCCCTCTGTGCCTCTTTCCCTAGCCAAGTACACTTTTTAGATTTTTTAAAAATTCTGAATAATTCTGAGTGCACAAGACTTATCACTTATATTCCGAAAACTGAAGGTTCCCTCATGTATCTTAAGGGGAATTTCCCCTTTTAATCGACCCTTTCCTCCCTCAGCCCCCCCCCAAAAAAAAATCAGGTTTTTTTTTTTTTTTTTTTTGGTGATTTATCAAATGTTGATTCCATCAAATATGCGTATACAAGATATCTCAATTTCAACCTTAAAAAGATAAAAGCTCCATCGGAAGGGAAGGGTGGAGATAACACTCGCCCACGCCTTCTCCCTGCTCGCCCCCCCCCCCCGCCATGCAAAGAAGTAGACTGTGGCAATACCCAGATCGCTTTATTTCAATTCTAAAAACGCAAAAGCTCCGCGAGCGGGAAGGGGAATCCCCCTTCCCCTAAGCTCTATACCTCACTAGACTTTATACATACGCACAGATGGTGCACATTCGGAATAAGAGCTAAATTCCGTGATTTTAACACTTCGATGAAAAAGTATTGCACCAAAAATTTGCACCAGATCGCTGAATTTCAGGTCTGAAAACGCAAAATCACCTTCGTGTGGGAGGGGATATGCCCCTATATCTACACCCTCGTGTGCATGCTTTTTCTGTTTGATTGCTGAACAGACAGCGTTCATGATATTCAGTGTAAGAATTAATACAAGAAGACTAGTGTATTTAAATTATACCATTTTATAGGCAAATTGTTCAATAATAATCTACACTAAAATATACTGCTACCTTAAACAAGTGGGACTGTTTCACGTCGATGAAACACGCAAAAACATGCATCAAATTGCACCATTTGCAACATCAAAATGCAAAAAGTTCTCGCCGTGGGAGGGGGGACACCCCCCTCGCTCGCTCCGCTCGCTCGGGTTCAGTCGCGTTCATAATATTCAGTGAAAAGAATTAATACAAGAAGTGTATTTGAATTATACCATTTTATAGGCAAATTGTTCAATGATAATCTACACTAAAATATACTGCTACCTTAAACAAGTGGGACTGTTTCACGTCGATAAAACGCGCAAAAACATGCATCAAATTGCACCATTTGCAACATCAAAATGCAAAAAGTTCTTACTGTGGGAGGGGGGACACCCCCCTCCCACACCCTCCCCTCCCCCCTCGCTCGCTCCGCTCGCTCGGGTTCAGTCGCGTTCATGATGTTCAGTGAAAAGAATTAATACAACAAGTGTATCTAAATTATACCATTTTATAGGCAAATTGTTCAATAATAATCTACACTGAAATATACTGCTACCTTAAACAAGTGGGACTGTTTCACGTCGATAAAACGCGCAAAAACATGCATCAAATTGCACCATTTGCAACATCAAAATGCAAAAAGTTCTTACTGTGGGAGGGGGGACACCCCCCTCCACACCCTCCCCTCCCCCCTCGCTCGCTCCGCTCGCTCGGGTTCAGTCGCGTTCATGATATTCAGTGAAAAGAATTAATACAAGAAGTGTATCTAAATTATACCATTTTATAGGCAAATTGTTCAATAATAATCTACACTAAAATATACTGCTACCTTAAACAAGTGGGAATATTTCACGTCGATAAAACGCGCCAAAAACATGCATCAAATTGCACCATTTGCAACATCAAAATGCAAAAAGTTCTTACCGTGGGAGAGGGGACACCCCCTCCCACACCCTCCCCTCCCCCCTCGCTCGCTCCGCTCGCTCGGGTTCAGTCGCGTTCATGATATTCAGTGAAGAGAATTAATACAACAAGTGTATCTAAATTATACCATTTTATAGGCAAATTGTTCAATAATAATCTACACTGAAATATACTGCTACCTTAAACAAGTGGGACTGTTTCACGTCGATAAAACGCGCAAAAACATGCATCAAATTGCACCATTTGCAACATCAAAATGCAAAAAGTTCTTACTGTGGGAGGGGGGACACCCCCTTCCCACACCCTCCCCTACCCCCTCGCTCGCTCCGCTCGCTAGGGTGCAGTCGCGTTCATGATATTCAGTGAAAAGAATTAATACAAGAAGTGTATCTAAATCATACCATTTTATAGGCAATTGTTCAATAATAATCTACATCAAAATAAACAGCTACCATAAACAAGTGGGACTGTTTCACGTCGATAAAACGCGCAAAAACATGCATCAAATTGCACCATTTACAACATCAAAATGCAAAAAGTTCTTACTGTGGGGGGGGGGGGGGGTGGGGGGGGGGGGGGGGGGCGGCCGCCCCCCAATCCAAAAAGTGGGGGGGGGGGGCAAAACGCATTTTTGCCCCCCCCCAAAAAAAGCCCCCCCCCAAAAAAAAAGATAAATAAATAAATAAATAAAAATAGACAAAATGAGATAGATATGTATATAAATGAATAAACGCGAAAAAACATAGCTACAAACGGCAGTTTTTGGACTGTAAAATGTCAAAATTTCCAAGCTCGCTCGCTCCGCTCGCTCGCATTCAATCGCTATGCCATTCTCCTGATGTTGCTGCCAGTGATTGCCAGCAGTTGCGCCTGGCCCGCCAACCCCCTCTTAATTTCCAAAGCGAAAAAAAAATATAGCTACAAACGGCAGTTTGGGGACTGTAAAATGTCAAAATCAATCATCAAATTTATTCGTTATGCCATTTTCCTAACGTTGGAGCCAGTAATTGCCAGCAGTTGAGCCCGGTGCGCCTCGCCCTTAATTTCCAAAGCGAAAAACATAGCTACAACGGCAGTTTTTGGACTGTAGAATGTCAAAATTTTCAAGCTCGCTCGCTTCGCTCGCTCGCATTGAATCATTATGCCATTCTCCTAATGTTGCTGCCAGTAATTGCCAGCAGTTGCGCCCGATGCGCCCCCCATTAATTTCCAAAGCGAAAGATATAGCTACAAACGCCAGTTTTGGGACTAGAATGTCAAAATTTAAAAGCTCGCTCGCTCGCTTCGCTCGCTCGCATTGAATGGTTATGCCATTCTCCTAATGTTACTGCCAGTAATTGCCAGCAGTTGCGCCCGATGCGTCCCCAATAATTTCTAAAGCGAAAGATATAGCTACAAACGCCAGTTTTGGGACTGTAGAATGTCAAAATTTTCAAGCTCGCTCGCTTCGCTCGCTCGCATTGAATGGTTATGCCATTCTCCTAATGTTGCTGCCAGTAAGTGCCAGCAGTTGCGCCCGATGCCCCCCTTAATTTCCAAAGCGGAAGATATAGCTACAAACGGCAGTTTTGGGACTGTAAAATGTCAAAATTTTCAAGCTCTCTCACTCCGCTCGCTCGCATTTTATTGTTATGCAATTCTCCTGATGTTGCTGACAGTATATGATTTGTCGTTTCACACCGTCATTCCATAATCCATGTAAGGAAAACTTACAATGTTGCTCAATGACTGCGTTGTTGAATTATCACATTCCGTAATGTATTGTAGTCCCATTATTGCGCACGCACACACGCACAAGCATACACATCGTCAAAATTACTTTTCACAAGGTGCCCGTGCACCCCCAATGTTTCGACCCACCGTACGCCACTTTACATATATATATATATATTTACACACACACACACACACACATATACATATGTGTGTGTGTGTGTGTGTGTGTGTGTGTGTGTATGTGTATATTGTGTAACATATGTATGGTCTATCGTGAGCCCCCTGCAATATTTGCCCCCCCCCCCCCCCAATCCCAAACTGCTTCTGGCGCGCCTGACCGTGGGAACATTAAATTGAAAATAGTGGGAAGTGCATTTGCATTGTAATCAAACATAAACTGACCAAGTTGAAAAACATAATATGACTGGCTCCACGCATTTTATTATTGATAGGAATGAATGCACTGGAGGTGTTTTTGTTGACCTTAATAAAGCTTTCGACACAGTGAATTGTGATATTTTGATGAAGAAACTTAGTGAAATAGGCATCGTTGATACTCATCGGTGATTGGCTGAAGAGTTATTTATATGACAGAAGGGTTTGTCGTATAGACAATGATCAATTCCAAACTTTCTTCCGAATCGGTTATCACCTGCGGCCACTGCTCTTTATAACTTCCATCGACAATTTCGTATGATATTTTAAATTCTGTAATGTCCAATTATACGCTGATGTATTTTCTCATTCCTTTGTACCCAATATTGCACTTGCTTTTAATGCGAGTTATTATGTACAACTGGATGTGACAGAAAACAGTATATGTATGCTAATTGGAAGTAACCACAATAAAATGATGTCTCAAAAGCAAAATGTTTCACTATAGTCTCGTAACACAACATCCCTCTGAATCAGATTCATGATTTTAAATACTTAGGTTTGTTATGCGATGAGAATCTAAAATGGCAAATTCATAATGAAAACTGGTCATGCTGAAAAGGATTGGAAAGATATTCGGATATCTCGGAAGACTAAGACAATCTGTAAGTAAGTCAAATTTTAAATTGACTTACAAATCTTTTAATCTTCCTCATTTTGATTATGGTGATATCATAATTATACGGCTTATTGTTCAAGAAACATATCGATAAACTCCCCCCCCCCAAAAAAAAAAAAAAAAAAAACCAAACAGAATATGGCTGGTCCATCATATTAAGATTATAACCTGACTCTAATGTGTTTGTTCTTGAAATGCACAACGCTTTGAATTGACAACTTCTTGATTAGAGGAGACGTGATCACTCTCTTTGTTTGAAATAATGAATAAAATAGCTCCTTTCTGTTAAAAAAGAAAAGAAAATTGAATTGTAACTCACTCTTACCCTTACCGTTTCGGACAAACATTAAGATTTTAAACCCAAACCATGATCCTAGATATTTGAAGCGATCACTTAAATTGAGTTATACTATCCAAAGCAAAGGAGTGCAATGACCCCCTCCTAGTGTTGATATAATTATTCAAATCTAAAATAGGTATGGGGTAAGGTCATTGCCCACTAATTCATTAATTTTGTTATATTGTCAATACGAAATTAACGTTTTATTTCTATCATTACAGGTAATAGAAGGTATGGGTTGCTTTGTATTATTCATTTTTTACATTGACTTTTTCCCGTTATTTGCATGTACCAATATGATATTTGTTTTTCCAATTTAAAGTGAACATTCAAAGAAAATTACGATTTGGCACAAATTCATTTGCTGTGTTTCTGCTAGAATCTTGTAAAGGACAAAATGTATAGCAAGACTTTTGCTCATTCCACAACAGGGAATGCAAAAAGAGCAAAGAGAAAATTGACACGATATCTGTGGTAATGCAAGCACTTCGGATGGAAACGAGAAAATTCGGTGAAGGTTCTACTGACGTCATGAAATGGACCATTCAGTGACGCCACAAACATCAAGCCTGTTCGGCGAATTTCGGTAGGTTTTCCAAATAGAAAGGAGAATGGTATTCTCCTCGCTCTATATTGCAAAAATCTTTTCCTTGTGGTCGGGGATAGTAATAATGGGGTTGGCTTAAACTCTACTTGCAATTTCATGAAATATTGTTCATGTTTATTTGCATGGGCAAATTATAAGTTGGCCTATTGCATATTATTGTATGTGTAATTCTGACGTTCTGGACCCCATGGAAGATTGCAGCAATGTCACCATGACATCGTTAAAAATGGGCTATCCAGTCGTTGTCTTTTATTATTATGGGAAATCAACCAATTAATCAGTCAACACGGTGAGTTCTTTCACTTTGATATACAGTATATGCACAAATATTTTCAAAGTTGTTTAATTCATATAATAGAGCACAAGACCTTACCCATGCATGTTTCGCTTGTTTTGTTTTGCATATTGAAATATATGTTCTTGACACACTTTGCGGAACGCTGCCATGATTGTTATTATTATTATTATTATTTCAATGGGGGGAGGGGGGGGGGGGGGAGGGGGAATACTTGCCAATTAAGATAATCTCACGTGTAGGCCAAGATTCTTCAACTGTATCTGTATTATCACAGGGATAGATTACGATTTATCTTGTGTGACGAAAGTGTTTTCTTGAGAAATACCTCAACCGATAATGTTACTTGCCCACACCTTCATTACTGACATGGTATACGTTCCTTTTTTTAGTTGATATTACATTTCTATCACATATGTAGTCCACACTCCCGACGTTAAAACGGTTAGTGCTCGTTATTCCGAAAGTTATCTCCCCCCTCCACCGACCCCGAAGCCGAAGGTCCTTTATTTCAAGATTTGATTGCTTGAACATAAAATAGGTACACTACGAAGGAATAGGATTGTATAATCCGACAATTAAATAGCGTTCGGA